>NC_053129.1:10080023-10125023 GCF_010015445.1 Perca fluviatilis | reverse complement strand
CGCAATCACTCTACTGGCAGTATTGACAACAGATAAATCCACCGTGTCTTGAGAAGCTTGTCGTTTTATTGTTCACTTTTAACTCACTTTACATCATCTTTGTTATCTCTTTTTCCTCTCACTTTTCCCTCACAGCTGCACTCGTACACTACTCTACTCTCTTCCCGCATTTTTGTCTCAGTGCACATTGTCTTAGTCCCTTCATTTCGACATGGCATTTATATAACACATACTCTATGGTCTTACAAAGCTAACGTTTTTGACCGATTACAATTTAATAAATTTTTGTGAGCTGGAGAGCTGTCGTTACGAGGAAGCTAGCTATAGCTCTGTTTGCCATTCATTCCAATGCGTTTGCATTATTGGACCAGCTCACCAATATGGCTTTCTGCCCCTGGTATGCGCACGCACCCTGTAATGTTTGTAAACAGGAAACCCGTCTATTCATCGTGTCAGGCTGTCTGTTGCGATGTGTTCATCGCGGGAGTTCATGAAAATTCGATGTATCGTTCAGCCCTAATCATAAGCATGTTAATCATCAGCATTAACTTTGGTCGCCGGTCTCACCTCTCGTATTTTATGTCTTGAATTAAACTAAGAGTAAAACTATTTCCACACCAAGGTCTTAAGTTTACACCTGACACAGGGCTCGGGCAATTTGCCACACCAATTCTTCATTTTCCAATAGTTAGAAATGAGTCTCAAGAACTTTGTATCCAGTTATTTTACTAATCATGAGCGGTCTGGTCTTAATTGCCCAAACACAGAGTAGCGGCCAGAAGCCGCATAACAGACTGAGCAGGAAAGCTGCTGGTGCCCAAACCCCACAGGACATCCTAAAGACGCAGCCTGAGACTTGATATTGATAAAATCCCTAGTCAGCTATCTAACTTTCATAAGCAAGCTCTTTTATGTTGGCTCTTATTTATAAACACAATTTTTCACCCCACAAACATGTGATATGTATTAAAAATGAAGATGTAAAGTATAAGAACAAGTAGGGCTGCACAATTAATCGAATTTGAATCACGTGTCAATCAAATTTGCGTGATCGAGCGATATTTAAAATGCGTCATTCCCTTCATAGAACAGTTTTTGCAATCAGAGCTGTTCCCTGCCTGCACCACGCTTACAGCTTGTTTCTAGATGTAGACTGTCACAAGGGACAGAGTAACGGGAGGAAAATTCCACAACAGGTAGCAGTCGGTCATCATAAGCCGGTCACGATGTTTACCAGTTTACCAGTAAACGCAACGTTTTGTCCCGGCTGTGTTGTTTTTCAGACAACAGCAGTGACCATAGTGCTAGTTTGTGTCTTTTAGCTCATAGCTTTAGCAGCAGACTGTTGGACGTCCCGCTGTAGGAATCCTACAGTGAAATACAGACACACTACACCGTTTAGCTGTCAGCATTTTAGTCGTGTTTAATCCAGTTACTGCTGCGGTAGATACCTGGCACCACATGCGCCGTTAACGTGAACAGAAAATTGCGTTGCCTGTATCTTTCACGGCAAAAGTGCATGTGTGGAAAGCGGTCGCACTTAAGCTGAAACGGCATACTCCTTCACAGTATCCTTCATTAAAGGAGGAATGTAGCACAATATGGATGCAGGGTGGCTACAGGTATAAACAAGTTAAATTTAAGACTTTTTAAGACCACTTCTAAATGAAATTTAAGACTTGAATGCGGTGCGTTTGTAATTATGTTCAACGAGACACTGAACCAGACAACCAAAAGCAAACAACTTGACTTGCATGTGCATTATTGGTTAAATGACCATGTCCAGTCAAGAATATATGGAGCAGTTCATGGGCCATGCAACAGCACAGGATCTACTTCAGCATTTCAAAGTAAGTGTGCCATAAATATATTTATTAACTAACCTCTTGTATGTTGTATATCATATAGTTAAGCTTTACTGATTTGTCAAGTGAATAACAACTATGGATAGGGCACTACATGTTAATTAGACAAATTAAAATGAATGAATTAAAAACAGCCAAATTGAGTTTTAGAATGGTATTAGAGTCTGCTGTTTACCTGCCAATATGTATAAATAGTATACAGTGCTGCTCATAAAAACAGCCCCACATCATCACATACCCTTCACCATACCTAGAGATTGGCATGGTTTTATTTCAGTTAGCCTCATAGCTGGTTTGATTGATTGAGAGATGATTTTATTGAAAGTGCCCCATCTCCAGGTATGGTGAAGGGTATGTGAGGATGTGGGGCTATTTTAATTCTAAAGGCCAAGGGAACTTTATCAGGATGCATTGTATCTGTAGCCCCTGTATTTTAAGGAAGGGCATTTATTTATTACGGTGCATTATTTATTCACAAAGAAAATTGGTGTCTTAAAGGTTGGACTTTTCCTACTTTTTTTAATTAAGGAATTAAGATCAATTTCCAAAAGATGATTTTTGTATTCCTCTTTTTAGTCAACTTATCATGGGTTCATAAACTTATGAGCACCACTTGTCATTTAACCAATAAAGCACATGCAAGTCCAGTTGTTTGCTTTTGGTTGTCTGGTTAAGTGTCTTGTCGAACATAATTACAAACGCATCGCATTTTTGGACTAAGGTGATGAGTTATTTTTTGATATGGCGCCAGGCCAAATTTAGCATAACGTATCTGGTCTTGTCCTTTCCACAGGTAAATGACTGTACAAGCCCCGAATCTGGAAACATTGCTTTGAACACTTCTTCAATCCCGTCATTATACCTGTAGGAATTGTGGCTTGTCACAGTCCTCAGCACCCAAATCACCTCTGCTCGGAGTGTTGGCATAGAGCCACAAATTGCTCGGCGGTCAGCTGGCATTGTTGGCTGTGGATTTCCCATCATAACATCCAGCGTTGTAGCGTTGACATCATTGCTAGCGGTAGAAATGGTGTAGCAGAAACTAGCAATTTACGGGCTGCTGGCGAGCCTTTACATAGTACGTAGTTTACCAAGTTTGAAATTCTTCCGACGCATAACGCAGTTCACTTCATAAACATTCCCAGGCACCGACCTTAACCAATAATACTCGTTCTTTTCAAGCAATTTGTAATTGAAGTTCCATTTCCCCATGTTTCTAGGTGGCTATCAACCATTGCTGTATTACCTGTATGGGGCGAAATTGCAAATCCCACTGACAATGGCCACGCCAAGACCCGCCCACGAAGCAGCTCGATTGGTAGGGGTAAGGCATTTGACCTCGGTTAAGGTTAAGGTTAGGATAGCCGATTGGTCAGGGGATAGGTCATGTACAAATGGGGTTACCTTGCGTAAAAAATATTCGACCTGGCTGGCAGAACAGACTGTCTGCATTTTCGCGGTTGCATGACACAAACATATTTAAGACCTATCCAATCTGAATTTAAGACAATTTAATACTTTTTAAGGCCTTATTTTTAGGAAAAGTGATTTAAGACTTTTTAAGGACCCGCGGCCACCCTGTGGATGTATTAGTAGGAATGTAGCACAATATTGATGTAAAAGCAGTTCTAATTATATAATTATGTGACAATAAAATTTGTTTTGGCTAAAATCAACAAATAATCGTGATAATTAATCGTGATCTCAATATTGATCAAAATAATCGTGATTATCATTTTGGCCATAACGTGCAGCCCTAAGAACAAGTCAATATTTTATCTTAATTGGGTCCAAAACAACATTTTATTGATTTCCCAGCTGAATAATAACAATGGTCACTTACTTACATATTCAGAATTCTTAATGAAGTTTAATATTCCAATAATTGCACGAGAATATAGCATAGTGTTTGATGCTATACCCACGGGTTATATAAGACTGCTGCAGAGTAGTAATGTGTCAAATGATCAGTCAACATTGTTGTTGACCGTTCATTGATCATATATTAAACGGCATTGACATACAGGATAAAAAGTGCAATTAAAGCTGCGAGCAGCGATGGACGGGCCCTCACGCCTCTGCGCGCGTCGGGGTTACCGGCGGACGCCGCTCCTTGCGACCGCGCATTTGCGCGGCACTCAGATGCTGCGAATCGTCAACAATGAAAAGGGAACTTCCCGCCGAGTACAACAATAGCTCACACAAGACTCTACGTCATATGGTTCATTAGCTGTGAAAAGGGGCGTGGCAAAAGCGTAGGGGGCTGGTCAAACCATCACCAATTAAAAAGGAAGTCTGTGCTGAGTTCAATGATACCTTACACAAGAATCTACCTTAGATGGGTCAGCATTTATTCAAAAGGGCATGTCTTCAACATAGGGGGCGGGCCAAACCATCACCAATGAAGAAGGAAGTCTCTGCTGAGTTCATTGATACCTCACATAAGGGTCTATCTTTAATGGTTCAAATTTTAAGAAAGGGGGCGGGGCTTAAACATAGGGGGCGGGTCAAACCATGACCAATTAAAAACGAAGTCTCTGCTGAGTTCAATGACACCTCACACAAGACTCATGAAAGGGGGCGTGGCCTGAGTAAGTGGGCGTGTTCATATTATAGGGGGCGGCTCAGTATCACACGTAGACCACACATTCTGAGTTCCATGCAAATCGGATGATGTTTGTCATATAAGGCAGATTTCCTGTTGCCAGCGGGGGGCGCTATGACCAAAAGTCAATTTTGGCCTGCAGGTGTCCTCAGGCCTGGACCCTTGTCAATCGTGAGAAATTTCGGGCAAATACGCACAACGCTACACTCAAGTTACAACACTTCTTTGTTCATCGCTAAACACTCAAAATGGCCGCCACGCGCCCCCACCACGATCGGGCCGACCAAAAGTTTTCCTTTTAATAACTTTTCATCGTTAAGGTGTTGGGATGGTACAGACCAAGTTTGAAGTCCATCAGATGAAATCTCTAGGAGTTCGTTAAAAGTATAGCACCTTGACTTTTAGGCCTACTTCCTGTTGCCACTAGGGGGCAAGCTATGGGACTTTTAAGTAAATATTGGCCTTTATTTATCCTCAGGGTTGGACTCTTATGAATCCTGAAAGGTTTTGAGGTAATCGGACAACGATACACTCTGAGTTACACCCACTTCCTGTTTCGGCGGCAAAACGCACAAAATGGCCGCCCCGCCACGGCCACGCCCTATGACGAAAAGTTTTCTTTTAACAACTTTTCATCTTTAACATCTTAAGATGGCACAGACCGAGTTTGAAGTTGATCGGATGAAATCTCTAGGAGGATCGTTAAAAGTACGACATGTGGAAATGGCCAAAATCGCACTAATTTCGGAACTTTGAAATCAAAATGGCGGACTTCCTGTTGGGTTTAGGGTATGGCTCTAATGAAGTTTTTTGTACATCTTGACATTTTACATATGTGTACCAAGTTTCGTGAGTCTACGTTAAACGCACTGCAGGGGTTCAATTGTGTTTCTTTTGTTTTTTTGCTCCCAAAACCCTTAAAATAATGAATTTTTACCAGACTTGATGCGACCGCCAAATTTGGTGAGTTTTTGAATATATTAAGCCCCCTCAAAAGCCAATTCATTTGACGGAAAATAATAGAAACAATAATAGAAGAATAATTCCTTCAGTTTCAATAGGGCCTTCGCTGCTGTTGGCGCTTGGGCCCTCATAATTCAGAACACTGGATATTTGGAATGCACCAATTCACTATTTTCACAGTCCAAAGCATTAAAATTACTTGACCTACAGTAGTTGAATTTCAAAAAGCTGTAATTATGTTCAAGGCGAGAAACAATTTATTGCCTGGCAGCATACAGAAAAGATTTTCTGAAAGAGAGGGGGGCTACGACTTAAGGGGAAAGTCAAATTTTAAGACTCCCAGTTTTCGCACTACAAGGAAAAATTTCCATCTGTCAGTGGCACGAAATTGTGGAATAAACTAAGTACTGAATTAGAGCAATGTCCAAACATATTCCAATTCAAAAAGATGTTCAAAGAAATTATATTCCAGAGGTACAGATAAATACAGTGCAATTAATTAATAACCTGGGCTTACATTGAACAATTTGTAGTATGTGTATAATTATTGTTTATGGGTAAATATATGAATTTTCATTGATTACAGATTTATTATCTCTGTTGACTTATTGTTTTGTAGCTAACTCATTTAATAGGAAAAAAAGGGTATAAAGGGTGAGGAGTACATAAGTTTTACTTCTTCCTACTCCTTTTTGAATGTGTAAATAGAGGTCTTTAAGTACTGGAAATTATGGAGTTTTATTTTGTAATTGTTTTTTTAAGTTACTATTTTTTTCGGATGCTTTATTTTATTTACATTTTCAAAATAAAATTTATAAATAAATAAATCAAACCTATAAAGGAAAGATTCTAATATGGTTTGGGGATTTTCCCCACGCAATACAATATATCGCATGTTTAGCCGATTATTTCTTTTTAACATTTAAACAATGCACACAAGGACACATACAATTTAAACAAGTTGTTGTGACTCATGTTCCATAATTTTGTGTGTTTTGCAGACAGACCATAGACTGTATATGAGACAGACCACCGCAAGAGCAGAGCCACCTCACACCCACCATAGACTGGTCACGAGCTGACACCTGGTGGTGAGTTTGTGAAACTGCATTTGTTATTTTTGAATCTAAACATCAAACAGGAAGCAGGAGGGAACCTTCTAATGTTAAAAAATAAACAGAGTTTTTGGGACTTGAATAAAAATGGTGTCTGTATTTCTTTAAAAAGTATGTAAACTCTAAAATGTGTGTTAAGGAACACTGGTTGTTCGACTGTAAAGGAGTAATTGAGGTGAAATAGCACTTCTCTCTCCTCTTCAGTTCTGATCATGTGAAAGCCTGTTAGCTTTTGAAGAGTTTAAGCAGCAGCTGTTTTGAAGAGTTAAGTTGCAGCTTTCCTGCAACAGACCGACATGTTGAAGACATAAAGGCTTCAGCTGTGTGCTCGTGTTTGTTTCCTCTCCTTGGGCTCGGGGCCGGTTTCTTCAGCTTCAGTTTGCAGGCTTGTTTCAGCTTTAGGAGTACACCGAAGCATTCAGCTGCCAGCTTGAGCCGAAACTGTCGTGTTGAGGCGACGAGGTTGCTGTTGCTGTGAATGTCCGGTGGAAGAAGCAGATCCCTCTGTTGCAGCCTGCATGTCTCTGCGTGCCTCTTAGTGTGTGTGTGTGTGTGCGTGTGTGGAGTGAGTGCGTGTGTGTGTGTGTGTGTGTGGGGGTCAAAGTTCCTCTAGGAGTAGTGCAGCAGGGGGTTATGGCGCATTCTTCTCTGTTTCGCAAGAAGGGGGCCAGGGAAGTTTGGGGTTTTTTGTTGAAGTTTTGAGGTTCACGGTTCGATCCCCCCGGCCCCGCGCGTGCGTGCAAAGACACCAATCACCAATACCAATGAGTCTGACTCATTATGTTGTGGTTCTGCACCTTTGACCCCTGAGCCAGCTGTTGTGGTTCTGCACCTGTGACCCCTGAGCCAGCTGTTGTGGTTCTGTGACCCCTGAGCCAGTTGTTGTGGTTCTGCACCTGTGACCCCAGAGCCAGCTGTTGTGGTTCTGCACCTGTGACCCCAGAGCCAGCACATATATGCATTATATATATATATATATATATATATATATATTAAAAATATATATATATATTTATATTAATATATACACACACAAAGACTTAAAAATAATGCTAGAAGATAAGTCATACATCATAAATGATCAGAAATAATAAAGCTTCCAAACAAAGTGCAATTTCAGATTTTTATTTTTAAAAACGCATAATAAAATACAATTATCAACCTGAAAATGAGCAGGACACTTAAATCATATTAAAATAAGGCACCCTCCTAGTAGTCTTTGCCAGAACAATATTGTAGTGTTCACAAAATATTTACACAATGAAATGTTTTGATAAATAATCATCAGTAATGTGATATAATGACTAAGTGGGTAAATGCAAATAATAGAACAGTTACAACAGTCTGGTAAGTTCAGAAAAGTACATTACCTTACTGTAATGCAGCCTTTAATTACAGCATAATAAAGATATACAGAGATAGTAGTATACAGCTGTTATATATCATATCACATCCATACAGAGATAGTAGTATACAGCTGTTATACATCATATCACATCTATACAGAGATAGTAGTATACAGCTGTTATACATCATATCACATCTATACAGAGATAGTTACAGCTGTTATACATCATATCACATCTATACAGAGATAGTAGTATACAGCTGTTATACATCATATCACATCTATACAGAATAGTAGTACATACAGCTGTTATACATCATATCACATCATACAGAGATAGTAGTATACAGCTGTTATATATCATATCACATCCATACAGAGATAGTAGTATACAGCTATTATACATCATATCACATCATACAGAGATAGTAGTATACAGCTGTTATACATCATATCACATCTATACAGAGATAGTAGTATACAGCTGTTATATATCATATCACATCCATACAGAGATAGTAGTATACAGCTATTATACATCATATCACATCATACAGAGATAGTAGTATACAGCTGTTAAAAAAACAAACAAAATATATGACACTGATCGGTACTCTGTATTGCGGACACGCAATTTCAGGAATCAGAATAGGGAAGCAAAAATGGTATTGGACAACCTCTACCTCTACTCTGAGAAGGAGCAGTTAACCATAGTCCTCACAAATCCACCAGAGGTTAGAACGCCAACACAGAGACGCAATAACTAATAAAAGCAAAACAAAATAAGAAAACTAAACAGAACAATACAAAACATTTCCCCAAGGAGACAGAAAAGGAAGGAAATAAATCAAATATATAAAATAAATAAAATAAATAAAATAAATAAAATAAATAAAATAAATCACAGCCCTGGGCCCCCTGGTTCTCTGGCCATTTCCCTCTTCCTCTCCGCAGTCCACTCCTCCACCGATTTCCCGCCGGCAGTTGCGCAGTACGCCACGCCTCCCACACGTGTGTGGCCAGTTTCCAGCCTTTTGGGCTGGCCACACAATCGGCAGATGTACTGCATTATCTGCCGGCGGGGTTTGCTCCCGGGCGGTGGTCCCAGCCCTGCAGCGGCAGCCTCGGCCGCCTTCCTCTTCCTGTGCGCCGTTGTCCTGGGCACAGTCAGTTGTCCAGGAAGAGGAGGAGGAGGAGGAGGAGCAGGACCCGGGAGCAGTGGTCGGAAGAGGGCGTGGGCCCCCAGATGAGGGTCCTGGTTGCTCCCCATCTGGAGGAAGGGGGGGGAGAGGAGGAGGAGGAGTGGGCAGCCCTGTTGTTGAGGGGCTGGGCTGCTCCTCAGGGACGTTGAAAAGGAGCTGTCCTTGTCCCGCCTGGACACAGGACAGCCCTTTGCTGGAGGCAGAGGTCCCCCAGCCAGTGCTGCCACAGGCACGATGCCAGTTGCCTGCAGCAGCACAGCCTGACCCCTGCGTCTGGCGCCAGAGAACCTGGAAGACAGAACATATTCTGCTTTTAGACTCTAGAGCTTTCATGAAAAGATAAATCACAGCGAGGATTACAACACATCAACACAGCTTTATGTTAAACTCTTACCACTTGGACAGGGTTCTCTGGTTCAGCTCAAAGAGCTGGATGTCCGTCTGGACCAGCCTCGGGCTGGCTGGCCAGCACTGCTGCCTCTGATGGCCACGTAGTCCGAGAGGACCAAGGACCACCTAGTCCCTTCTTGACCCCCAAAACCCGTGTGCAGAAGGGTAGAGCCGGCAGAGCTGGCTGCAAATGGCCTCCACCAGGCGATTGGTGCTGGGCCAGCTTTGCAGGGCCCGTTACGGTCCGAGAAGACAACTGAAAGAGTCAGTGAGAGAGAGCACAGAGTGGGTTATTTTTAAAGCGTGTTTTTTTAGATAATTAATAAAATAATATTTGCAAAGAGTCTCACCGTTGGAGACTCTCCTTTCCAGGGAAGGGGTGTTTTTCCCCTTCCCCTTGCTTGAACCTCCCCCTTAGGCTGCCTCCTCGAATCTGGGAGGGTAGTCGACTAGCCCCGTGCTCCTGGCAGGCGATTCCAGAGCACGATGAGTCTGTCTACCCTCTTGTCAGAAAGCCCCAGAAGGCTCCGTGCTTCCAGCAGGGCCTGGGCCAGCCTCAGGACATGCTGGTATCCTGGCTGACCATCAGGCCCCTCCATCTCCTCCTGACAAGAAACACAAGAAAGGGAAATCACTGTAAGTAAAAAGAGCACTGGGAAACATTTAGTACTTTAGTTTGTCTGAAATAAAATGATTTTATAACTCTGTTATGATCATTATTATTATTATTAATATTATTATTATTATTATTATTATTAATACTGTCATAATCTGATTTAATGTCCCGTAGGGATTATCATTTACACACATCTTCATTTCATGTTCCATAAGCACAACATAAAACATGTAACACATATACAAAAAGAAAAAAGAACACATCAGTTGGTAGTCAGTGAACTTACCTCAGACTCTGAGGAGGACTGCGTGGAAGCAGGACCTTCTGGGGCCTCGGCAGGGTCCAAGCTGACAACCTCAAGCACTCTGCCCGTCTGCTGGTACAGGTACTCAACCCCGATGAGCTCCCCTGTCATACAGCAGAAACACAAAGCAAAGGATATGTTAGTGCTCCTTTTGCTCATAGTTATCATGTTAGAATAAAGTGTTTTTTCACATCACACACATACCTGTGTACTCAGCAGGCTTGGTAAAGTCCTTAACCATGGGAAGGCCAAGCACCCGTTGGCTCTTCTGGTTAAGGACGTGCTTGGTGGCCACTGTAGGAGTGCAGAGGTCCCACCTGTTCCTCAGCCACACCGGGGTGCGCAGCTGCGTGCGGCGGTCCTCGTTCCACCTCGCCAGTCCATCGACCAGGAACGCCTGGAAGTGCATAGCACTGGCTCGCGTCCCTGAGGAGGCACGTTTTAGATAGAAAATTATTCATAGTTTTCATGAAATGTGAATACAGATTATTTGATCACAAGCCGTGAGAAACATGCAAGTACCTGGGATGAACCGGTTGAGGTGGAGGTGGAAGGACTCCAGAGACGTGGAGCCCCTCGCGCAGCGATAAACGGGCAGGCTGACCGGCCTTTGTCAGCCTGCCCGTCTGGTGCACAGCTGCACGCCCGGTGGGTCCTGGATGCGGCTGAGGTGGGGCCTCTGCGTCCTCCAAATTTCCTGGATGCGGAGAGCATCCAGCAACGGGATGTCCAGGGTGTTGTGCCCGGCTGGTCCGCCGAAGGTGTCGAGGAGTTCCTGGATGAGGAGTGTCGACTCCTCGGCTCCACGTGTCCGACGACGACAGTGGAGCCTCCACTCCTCCCTGGTGATCCTCCTGACGACCTCGGCGTCACTCAGGCCAACCATCCCGTGCTGCCCCTCCAGCTGGGACCGCTTAGCCTCAGTTAGACGGCGGGCATCTCCCGAGTCCACCTCGAAGATGCAGTGAGACAGCTGCCTCATGAAGGGGGCGTACAGCTCGTGGGTCTCTGTGGTGACACCTGATGCGAAGCGCCGCATCATTCATTACTATCAAGCGACTTTGAGTCTATGAAAAGCGCTATATAAATTAAATTTATTATTATGAGCATTACTATTAACAGTCTCAGTTTCACACCTGAAACAAGGCAGCTGTCTTCGACACGCCGTCTCGGCTGCAGCAGTCACGATCCACGTAGATCAGCTGGGGGGGATGTACCCCGGCGAGTCGGTACCGCCTCATCAACCCGACCGCCATGGGGGACAGGCCCTCGGTGCCCTCGGAGCAGGTGAGGACACTGATGAGGACCTGCCCGTGCTCGTTACCCACGTTGGTAACCCAGGCGGCCGTGTCTTCAGCGGTACCTGCAAGCTTTTTCGTCACCTTAAGGAGAGAGATTGTACATGTTATTGTGAGTCCATGAACACACAACTGTGCCGTAAAAGCAGCTCTATGAAAATATTAAACGGTCACAAACTTCACTTGCCTTCTTAGTGGAATCCATCTTTAGGATGGATCCCAAGGTGGACGTGATCCTGGCCTTGTACTCCTCCAGCCGCGTCAGGACGTCATGGCTGTAGACTGTCAACAGCCAGACGGCGGAGGGGAGAGGGGGCATCTGGGGTGGTGGTGGGAACTGCCCCCTCACCGTGCACAAGGCCAGGAACTGCTCGCACACGCCGCAGAGGTAGCTCTCCGCGATCCAGGCATCTGAGTGCGCCTCCCGCAGGGTGTTTGCACAGCCGGGAAGCACTGTTACCCAGAGTGCGAGACCTCAGCTGTACGACCACCCTAAGGTCACAGGACAGCCTGCAGAAACAAAACAAACAATGATATACAGCAAAACATATATACATACACCACACAATATGTTAAACATACACTGAGATTTCTTACTTGTACGTAAGTACAGCTGGGAATTGGCAGCTGTAGGTGGGGACAGCTGCCTGATGATGCCCTGTGACCACCCTCCGACCTCTCTTTACAACGACGGCACGTCTAGGTACTCAGTGGCCATGAGATACCAGCCGTCGATGTCCAGGACCCTCCCGGATGGTCTCTGTACAGCCCAGCCTTTGTCATGGTACCGGTGCACAAAGGCTGGGGGCACGTCAGCTGCAGATGCCAGATCCTGTGTGGCATCCACAGGAACAGCCGACATGCAAAGAAGGGGTCGGGGACGCGGGAGGCTGGGTGTAGATCGTCCGGGTCTGGGGTGGGTCTACCACCACGTTCAGCTCCTTGATGAGCTGGGACCTCCCCTTGCTGCTCCTGGTAAACAGCACCCGGCCGATCCACTGCTGCTGCTCCGCAGTGAGAACTGCCCGCCAGGACGCAGGCAGCAGCTGGAGAGATAACAACACAAACACACAGGACACTTTAATATCTAAAAGGAAAAACACTGTATGTTTGAGGGCAGCAGAGAGGCCTGATATGTTTTGACGGACATGTATATGTAATATGTTTTTACCTCAGAACTGCCAGCAGGAGACGGGGGAGGGAGGACGGCTGGCTCCGTCAACTCCTGCACTCCAGGTAGCGGGGGACTGGCAGCTCCAGGATGTGGCGCAGGAGCTGGTGTCTCGGCCGTCACCTCCATGGCTGCTGGAGGTTGCAGGGGCTCGTTGTGGTCCTGTGTGGCCTCCAGCAGCTCCTCATTCGTGGGCTCGTCCCCGGCAGAGACACCAGCCCCCTTCTGTGCTGCTGCTGCCACCGCTGAGGGGGGAGGAGGTGGATGCTGCGGGAGCGAGAGAGGGGCCTGTACGTCTGAGGCTTTAAGAGAAATAAAATGTTTCAGTAAAAATGTATAGACAGTACATTGCATATACTGTATATTCTTTGTAAAAAAAAAATTCAGTCCCACATTCAGCCAAGCTGCATACAAAAACTACTACTACTACTACTACTACTACTACTGAAGCTGAGAAAGCGGGGGCGAGACAAACTGACGATAACACATTACAGAGGTTGAGTGAGTGATGCAGACAGCAGACAGATTACACAGGTAACTAAAGTATGAAGAAGTAAATGTTACTCTACACATACAATGATTAGGGATTAATTATGATTGATTGGCCAGCATGTTGGTTAGTGATTTGAATGACAGGTGATTTGCCAGCATCTCGGTTAGTGATTTAAAATGACACCACGTAACCCGTTTTTGATTTAACACAAACCTACCTGTCGTTTTCCTCTCCTCCTCTGATTAGGGAAACAGTTTTAAGCAAAATAAATACAACGGTTAACAATGAATTCAAGCTTCATCGTCATAAACAATTTGCCAAATTGTAAAATATTACTTGACTGTTTACTTACACTTCTCCAAGTCAACTACCGCCTTGACCAGCTCTTCATCGGAGGGCTCCTGGGTGGAAGTGGAGGGAAAGAGCTGGTCTGAAGGGCTGGAAGGAAGAGGCTGTAATCACACAGAGAACAGAACTTTACAAAGTGATCCCAGGGAAAAACAATAGTATAAACATTTAACTTAGTATTTTGGACTTGCCTGGAAATGCAGGCTTGGGAATAATCTTTTTAATTTTGCCTGCATTTCCACCGCGAACCAGAGAACGCCGCCCTGAGACAAAGGCGAAGCGCGAGAACCAAGAGGTCTATAACAAAACACACAACAACATTTATAATGACACAACATTACAAACACATCCAGGTACATCAAACAGAGCGCTTTACACTGAAACACTTACTGTGAGGTACTCTTGGCTCTCTGGCCGTGCGCGAGACAGAAGCTGCTGCTGCTGCTGCTGCTGCTGGTGGTGGTGGTGCAAGTGGATGCAGCAGCAGTTGCGGTGGTGGATGCAGCAACAGCCCTGTCTCTCTGTCTGTCCCTGTTACGGACATATTGGACGGCGTTCTCCATCTGCGTGCCGGGAGCTGGCATCTTCCTCCGGAGGTAGTTGACAAATCTGCACAAATCAGACAATTTTTCACATAAAATGTTCACAGTACAGACAGGTGCTCGAGTACGGCAGCTATATTTCTAATGGAAATAATGTTTTAACAAATTACCGGATCTTTTGGAGTCCTCAGACTCGTACAGGCTCTGCAGGGTCTCAAATTTAAAGTCCCCGAAGCCAACAAGTGCCTGTCCCTCCTGCCGGGCTGGAGGGACTTCACCCCCGCCCTCCTCGACGCGCCCGCTGGAACCTGACTGCCTCCGCAAAGCGTCAAGTACGCGCGGAGTAGCGGGTGAAAGCATCCTGTAAATTCACCAAGGGAGGTTAAAATTGTCATCAGATCATCCCTCTTTAAATTGTTTTGTATGACTCAGACTGAAGTACTACACCTTGTTGGCCATCAGCGGGGACTGAGACCCTGTCCTCTCGGCTCCCTTCTGGTGGGAGGCCACCAGATTGATGCTGTAGCGCCCACGTCATTCTCCAGCAGCCAGTGGAAGGTCTTCCCCTGGTATTTCCCAAACTGGACCTTCCACCGGCTCAGGATGAGGGTGGCGTTTGTGGTGTCGCCACCCCTCGGAGTTGACGTGGGCCCAGGCCTCCGCATCCACCTCCTGCCGCTGGCCTGTAGGGGCCTGGGCTGCAGATGGGCGGGGGACAGTATACAAAGGGCCCGGCCGGGGCCTTCAACAAAAGGGTCCCGTTAGGGGCCCTTCTGAAAATAGGATTCTCCATCTACATAAATAAATTAACATTAGCTGAATACTGCAGTAGATATTTCAACATAAAAGAAAGAAATAAATAGGTACTTACAGTAAATAAGAAGAACGATGAAGATGTCTGAATGTATAACACAGAGGATAACACAGTTAGCACACACTCATCCCTATATTTACAACTGCACTATTTCATTCTTTAATTCTTTTTAATCGGAGCAGTTTCATGACATTATCACAGATACTCCACATATCTTTTATATATAAAAATAAAATTTAGTACTTAGCGGCTAGCTAACATGCTGACCCAGGTAATAGTCTATAACACTGTGGCTAACAACAAACACTCCCCAAAAGGACTGTAAAAACAGTGTGACTAATGTCAGACAGAAATATGAGTTTGCTAACTGTACTTAATACTGTACTGTCTGTACTGTCAACAACACTGGTTAACAACAATCAGATATTCCCCAAAGGACCGTAAAACACAGCGTTAAGTCGGTGTGACTGATGTCAGACATCGATATGAGTTTCTACAGTGCTCTGTGCTCATATTTAATACAAATATTAACAAGTGTCTACCTCCGTGAGTGTCACTGTCGGGTCCCCGTTAGCCAAACAGCGCTACTGTAGCTACGGTACAGTACGTCAACAACACTGGTTAACAACACTCAGATATTCCCCAAAGGACCGTAAAACACAGCGTTAAGTCGGCGTGAGCAACGTCAGACAGTGATACGAGTTTCGACAGTGCTCTGCATTAATATTTAATAGAAATACGAAGGACCGTTTACTCACTCGACTGTCGACGTCAGGTCCGTAATGTGAATGACGGGGCTCGCTAAGCGAGAATCCAAGATGGAGGATGACATTTTTCAATCGGCAAGAATTGAGCCTTCTGATTGGATGAAGTCGGGAGCAAAAAACCGGACTCGTGTGATTGGTTCTGGACCTTGAACTCGATCAAAACGCACCTTCTCTGATTTGTGGAAACTCGGAACACTTGGAACAGAGAAGAAACGCACCCAGAGCGTAAACCTATAACATGCACAAAAAAAGATATATAACACAATAAAAGAAAGGGAAAAAGCCAAAAAGCTGGCCATACTTGGCGTAGGCGTACGTCAATGTCTGCCGGCGGGGTTTGCTCCCAGTTGGTGGCCCCTCAGCAGCCTCTGCCGCCTTCCTCTTCCTGTAGGCTTTATACCTGGGATGGTTGGTGATGGCGAGATGAAGCCTCATGAAGCATTGGAGTTTTCCAGCAAATTGGTTTCGCAAAAAGGGTTCATTTCTCTGGGCTTCTTTTGCTTACATAACCACCAGTTAGCCAAAGAGTTTAAAACAGACAGATATATTACATATGATCTAGTGATCTGTGATACACTGTATCAGAGATGTGTTTTTGACAGTATTTTGCACCGAAATAACAACGAAGAAAAAATCCATTTCCACCAATACACCTAATCTGAATCCATTTATATCAATACAGTGTATATTTTCTTTTGGTATAATATAATCAACATAACTGTATGCCTCGGCACACAACGTAACATCACTAATGTTTTGGTGGTCCAGGAAGAGGAGGAAGACACAGGAGGAGTGCTGGCGGTGGAGGAGTGGGGAGTAGGCCTCCAGATGAGGGTCCTGGCTGCTCCCCCATCTGGAGCAAGAGGAGGAGACAGTTTTCTTGTTGAGGGGCCGGGCTGCTCCTCAGGGACATCAAATTGAAAGGGCTGTCCTTGTCCCGCCTGTACACAGGACAGCCCTTTTGCTGGAGGGAGAGCCTGGACATCCACAACGCCATGTTGCCTGCAGCAGCACGCACCCCCCCTCCGGTCTTTGGTGCAGGTGAACCTGGAAGATGAACATAGGCTGTTGTTAGGCTCTTGAGCTTTCATCAAAAGATAAATCACAGTACATATTACAACAAATCAACACAGCTTCACGTTAAACTCTTACCAGTGGGACAGGGTCCTCTGATTGAGCTCATAGAGCTGGATGTCCGTCTGAGACATCAGCCTCCTATGTATTGTTTTGTTTTTGTTATCGTAATTAAGAATAACATCTTTTGCTTCCAATGTACTTTCGTGGTTCTTTTGAATATTTAAATAGTTTTAAATTTTTTTTTTCCAGAACGCCACAGAATACCGACACTTCCAGAATAGATGTATAATAGTTTCTAGGGCTGTGCTTGATTGAAGAAATTCTTAGTGGACTAACACTCATTCAATTGAATCGACTAATCGATTAGTTGATTTAATCGACAGATCTGTAAATCTGAGTTTCTCCACAAAGAGTCATGCAAAAGCACCACTTTAATTCTTGTGTTTACCAGAGATGTGCTCGTACGTTTCTTGGAAATAAGTCATTCAGCATGAAAAAAGCATAAAACATGACTAATCGACTAAAGAAATCTAAGTCGACTAAGACCAAAATGACCGATTAGTGGACTAATCGACTAAGAGGGAGCAGCCCTAATAGTTTCTTCTTCAATTTTACAAAATTCATATTTATTATCCACAGCCACAAATTTAGTATGATAAATATTGTGCAGTATTTTAAAATGTTCTTTCAGTTTATTGGGGATACCAAATGTGTAATCGGTAGAAGCCATGTTGATTCCCAGTGAGAATACAAAGAGTTCCAAACAAATTTCCCCGTGGTATGTTTTTCATTTTTTTTAAGTTTTGACTTTTTTTTATTCCATCAACAAAGAAGGTTGGATCCAATTCTTGCAATTCTTGTCTCTCAGAGTGACATTTCATTAGTTGAAAAATTCCACTAGGTATAGCATTTATTACCATTTGGTATTCTTTTTGGGTGATAGGGAAGATTTTAGATCTAAGAAATTCCTCATAACTAAGAAGTTGAGCTTCATTTTGTAAGTCTGCAAGAAAAATTACATTCCTATCAACCCAATGTGGTAGATATAAAGACTTATTCTTTCTTGTTATGAACTCATTGTTCCATATAATAGTTCTGTGTGGAGAAAGATTAAGTATAAAGCATAATTTTGCAGCGTTAAGCCTGGTGATGAAATTTAGATAAGCATCCTCTCTTTCTTTTCTTTTTAAAAGCTGTAGGTGACGGTATTTCCAGGGAGGGCTATCTCGGGACATATAGGCCCGACAGACCAGTCTACGTTTGGATTCTCCTGCTTACGACAACAATTTCAACTGTTGTCACACATCTTAAAAAAAACAAATGGGAAAGTGGGTTTATCAATAAAATTAATATAATAACATTAACAACTTTGTGTAGCTGTAAAGAGCCTATAGGCTATTGTAAAAACTTACTTAAATCACCTAGCCTACCTGATGTTGGACCGTCACTCGGAAGACCCCGTTGTTACTGTAGCCTATGCTATCTTTCGATTGTAGGCCTACAGAAATAACTACGAGGAAAATGAAAAGGATATTTGTTGTTCTTCAGTTCGAGTTGTTGACAGAAGAAAAGCCATCGCGGCCTCTTCTGTAACTAATTCTCCGGAGGAGAAACAGACGATAGTGGGAAATGTACTGCACTAAATATATACTGAATTGATTACAGCAAAGACAACGTCGGCAGTATTGCGACGCAAAATAGGCTACAGAATATTTTGTTCTGTATTGACAGGTGCAATATTTGAAAATCGGTAATTATTTATTATTATTATTATTATTTTTAAAATGACATGTATATCTGCAATATGTCAAAACCTAGAGACTTTCAAACATCAAAATGTTATTTATTAAATGTATTCGTGTCAACATTTGTTTGTAAACATCTTTTCGTAGGCTATTCTATTTTGTCGGAAACGTGAAAAATAGGCGTGCGGTTCGGCAGTGTGCAAGCTCCTAAACCTGTTAACATGGGAGCGAAATAATATAGTGGGGGGTCTGGGTGTCCTCCCCAGGGGAAGTTTGGAGCATCAACGACTTCATTTTCTGCATTTTGGATACACTTTTATGCACCAATTTACGGTGGAAATTCCTTTATTTAGCCTTTGTGGAAAAGAAAAACACAGATGACAATTCAAAATATATCAAAAATATAATGGAAAGTAGCCTATGTTGTTGCGTGTCATTGGGCATTTTAAGTGGGTATATGGAAATCCTGGAGCTTTCTTAAGTGGGTATACTGAGCCAATTGCACGAGTCTGGTTTTTGCATCCAATCAGATGGCTCATTTTGTGCCAATTTATAAATCTCAAGCCGCCATGTTGTATTTAAGTTTACCGAGGTCAGTCTGCATTTCGGAGCCGAGAACGACGAGTTTGTAAGTAGGCCTAGCCTAGCCTCTAACATTCTTTTGTATTCTTCTTAAATATTAGTGCAAAACGCCGTAAACCTGTCCGGCATTAGTTGCACTGAGTTAACGACATGTTTTGCGGCAAGTTTACTTTCAGTGGAGTTAAAATTGCAATGTATTTCTCTCTGTAAACCGTGGAAAGTAGGCTAATTGCCTAGTAGCAGGACATTTAGCTGCTGTAGCTGAAGACGTCATCCACCCCTCGGACTTCTTTGCCCTGTGTGTCTACCCCCTCTGCTGGCCGTGAGCAGGTAACCAAAATCTATGATATAACAGGACAACATAGTCAGATTACAGGATATTCTGTATACTCAGATCTTAATGTCATAAATACCAAAAAAAAAGAAGCATAAAACCCTTTTTTTCAGAGCAGTTTATTCACATTATTACCGATGTTCTGACATGTTTTTTTTATTTATGAAATGTACGCTATATCAAGTGGTTGAACGTGATGTGAGTTAAATATATAGGCCTACAACAATCTGATTTAGCAGCTGTCATTAGCTCTACTGACTGTTGAATTACCCAGCGGAGGTCGGTCAAAGACGGACACATTGAAATACTTTGTTGAATACTTGAATAGCCTACTTTTTCAGAACAAGTTTCGGTCCTCTTCACATCTTTAACGACAAAATTAAAACTTAAAATTAAAAAATAAATAATAATTATAAGACACAAAACATGCAGGGAAACCTCTTCTTTTTGGAAGACGGCACATATTTAGCGTGAAACGATGACAACGAGAAGTTTGTTTGAAGTTTACAGCCGCGGTGTTGGCTGTCATCCGAACTTTAGTAACGTAATGTTGCCGAATCATAAGAGGGGTTGCACAATAAAACAGACCAACGTTACAGTTATATTTCATCGACAGAATATCTTCATAGGACTGAGGAGTGCGGGTATTCTAGACATTGTTTTAGTGACTTTAACCACCGGAAAATATCAGTTTGGGTGAATTTTAATGCGAAACAATAGATTGTTTTCCTATGAAAACCGAGTCATAACTTTTACCTTTTTGGCATAGATTCTATGGGTACCGTTTCTCCACAAGACTCTAAAGATGTAACATGTTTTCTAGAGAACATTTGAGATAAGGATTGGCGAATATAACAAGTTTGAGAGTAGAAAAACCTGAGGACAGGAGAGTCATAAAAGATCATATGGATCATATTTTGCGGTAGTTTCTCCGAGATGACAATTTTAGAAGTGATTTTTGAGTTTTTAAGAGACTCCACTCTGCTGCCCTGCCGCTCTACCGCTCTGCAGCAGCGCCGGCAAGCGCGTACGAAGCGCCCGCCGCTAGCGCTACTTACCGCGCACCAGTAATCTCCAGAAATCTTCATAAATTCATAGAACAAATCATAAAATCAAAAATTAGGAACGCTTCACGAAGCGTTGGTCATCCTTGCGCAGAACTTCTGGGTGCGTTTCTTCTCTGTTCCAAGTGTTCCGAGTTTCCCACAACAACAGAGAAGGTGCGTTTTGATCGAGTTCAAGGTCCAGAACCAATCACACGAGTCCGGTTTTTTGCTCCCGACTTCATCCAATCAGAAGGCTCAATTCTTGCCGATTGAAAAATGTCATCCTCCATCTTGGATTCTCGCTTAGCGAGCCCCGTCATTCACATTACGGACCTGACGTCGACAGTCGAGTGAGTAAACGGTCCTTCATATTTCTATTAAATATTAATGCAGAGCACTGTCGAAACTCGTATCACTGTCTGACGTTGCTCACGCCGACTTAACGCTGTGTTTTACGGTCCTTACGGGGAATATCTGTGTGTTGTTAACCAGTGTTGTTGACGTACTGTACCGTAGCCACAGTAGCGCTGTTTGGCTAACGGGGACCCGACAGTGACACTCACGGAGGTAGACACTTGTTAATATTTGTATTAAATATGAGCGCAGAGCACTGTAGAAACTCATATCGATGTCTGACATCAGTCACACCGACTTAACGCTGTGTTTTACGGTCCTTTGGGGAATATCTGAGTGTTGTTAACCAGTGTTGTTGACAGTACAGACAGTACAGTATTAAGTACAGTTAGCAAACTCATATTTCTGTCTGACATTAGTCACACTGTTTTTACAGTCCTTTTGGGGAGTGTTTGTTGTTAGCCACAGTGTTATAGACTATTACCTGGGTCAGCATGTTAGCTAGCCGCTAAGTACTAAATTTTATTTTTTATATATAAAAGATGTCGTGATATCTTACCTAACGGGACCCTTCTGCTGAAGGCTTCGGCCGGGGCCCTTGCAATACGGCCCCGGCCATCTGGCAGCCAGGCCCCCTACAGGGCCAAGAAGCCAGAGGAGGTGGATGCGGAGGCCTGGGCCCACGTCAACTCCGAGGGTGGCGACACCACAAACGCCACCCTCATCCTGAGCCGGTGGAAGGTCCAGTTTGGGAAATACCAGGGGAAGACCTTCCACTGGCTGCTGGAGAATGACGTGGGCTACAGCATCAATCTGGTGGCCTCCCACCAGAAGGAGCGAGAGAGGACAGGGTCTCAGTCCCCGCTGATGGCCAACAAGGTGTAGTACTTCAGTCTGAGTCATACAAAACAATTTAAAGAGGGATGATCTGATGACAATTTTAACCTCCCTTGGTGAATTTACAGGATGCTTTCACCCGCTACTCGGCGGTACCCCTGACTTTGCGGAGGCAGTCAGGTTCCAGCGGGCGTTCGAGGAGGCGGGTGAAGTCCCTCCAGCCCGGGCAGGAGGGACAGGCACTTGTTGGCTTCGGGGACTTTAAATTTGAGACCCTGCAGAGCCTGTACGAGTCTGGGGACTCCAAAAGATCCGTAATTTGTTAAAACATTATTTCCATTAGAAATATAGCTGCCGTACTGAGCACCTGTCTGTACTGTGAACATTTTATGTGAAAAATTGTCTGATTTGTGCAGATTTGTCAACTACCTCCGGAGGAAGATGCCAGCTCCCGGCACGCAGATGGAGAACGCCGTCCAATATGTCCGTAACAGGGACAGACAGAGAGACAGGGCTGTTGCTGCATCCACCACCGCAACTGCTGCTGCATCCACTTGCACCACCACCACCAGCAGCAGCAGCAGCAGCAGCCAAGCCTCTGTCTCGGCCGCAAGCCAGAGAGCCAAGAGTACCTCACAGTAAGTGTTTCAGTGTAAAGCGCTCTGTTTGATGTACCTGGATGTGTTTGTAATGTTGTGTCATTATAAATGTTGTTGTGTGTTTTTGTTATAGACCTCTTGGTTCTGCGCTTGCGGCCTTTGTCTCAGGGCGGCGTTCTCTGTCTGCGGTGGAAATGCAGGCAAAATTAAAAAAGATTATTCCCAAGCCTGCATTTCCAGGCAAGTCCAAAATACTAAGTTAAATGTTTATACTATTGTTTTCCCTGGGATCACTTTGTAAAGTTCTGTTCTCTGTGTGATTACAGCCTCTTCCTTCCAGCCCTTCAGACCAGCTCTTCCCTCCACTTCCACCCAGGAGCCCTCCGATGAAGAGCTGGTCAAGGCGGTAGTTGACTTGGAGAAGTGTAAGTAAACAGTCAAGTAATATTTTACAATTTGGCAAATTGTTTATGACGATGAAGCTTGAATTCATTGTTAACCGTTGTATTTATTTTGCTTAAAACTGTTTCCCTAATCAGAGGAGGAGAGGAAAACGACAGGTAGGTTTGTGTTAAATCAAAAACGGGTTACGTGGTGTCATTTTAAATCACTAACCGAGATGCTGGCAAATCACCTGTCATTCAAATCACTAACCAACATGCTGGCCAATCAATCATAATTAATCCCTAATCATTGTATGTGTAGAGTAACATTTACTTCTTCATACTTTAGTTACCTGTGTAATCTGTCTGCTGTCTGCATCACTCACTCAACCTCTGTAATGTGTTATCGTCAGTTTGTCTCGCCCCCGCTTTCTCAGCTTCAGTAGTAGTAGTAGTAGTAGTAGTAGTAGTTTTTGTATGCAGCTTGGCTGAATGTGGGCCTGAATTTTTTTTTACAAAGAATATACAGTATATGCAATGTACTGTCTATACATTTTTACTGAAACATTTTATTTCCCTTAAAGCCTCAGACGTACAGGCCCCTCTCTCGCTCCCGCAGCATCCACCTCCTCCCCCCTCAGCGGTGGCAGCAGCAGCACTGGTGTCTCTGCCGGGGACGAGCCCACGAATGAGGAGCTGCTGGAGGCCACACAGGACCACAACGAGCCCCTGCAACCTCCAGCAGCCATGGAGGTGACGGCCGAGACACCAGCTCCTGCGCCACATCCTGGAGCTGCCAGTCCCCCGCCACCTGGAGTGCAGGAGTTGACGGAGCCAGCCGTCGTCCCTCCCCCGTCTCCTGCTGGCAGTTCTGAGGTAAAAACATATTACATATACATGTCCGTCAAAACATATCAGGCCTCTCTGCTGCCCTCAAACATACAGTGTTTTTCCTTTTAGATATTAAAGTGTCCTGCGTGTTTGTGTTGTTATCTCTCCAGCTGCTGCCTGCGTCCTGGCGGGCAGTTCTCACTGCGGAGCAGCAGCAGTGGATCGGCGGGGCGGTACGGGGACAACAGCAACAGGAGGTCCCAGCTCATCAAGGAGCTGAACGTATGGTGGTACCCTCCCCCAGACCCGGCCGATCTACACCCAGCCTCCCGGCCCCCGACCCCTTCTTTGCATGTCGGCTGTTCCTGTGGATGCCACACAGGATCTGGCATCTGCAGCTGACGTGCCCCCAGCCTTTGTGCACCGGTACCATGACAAAGGCTGGGCTGTACAGGACCATCCGGAGGGTCCTGGACATCGACGGCTGGTATCTCATGGCCACTGAGTACCTAGAGTGCCGTCGGTGTAAGAAGAAGGTCGGAGGGTGGTCACAGGGCATCATCAGGCAGCTGTCCCCCACCTACAGCTGCCAATTCCCAGCTGTACTTACGTACAAGTAAGAAATCTCAGTGTATGTTTAACATATTGTGTGGTGTATGTATATGTTTTGCTGTATATCATGTTTGTTTTGTTTCTGCAGGCTGTCCTGTGACCTTAGGGTGGTCGTACAGCTGAGGTCTCGCACTCTGGGTAACAGTGCTTCTCGGCTGTGCAACACCCTGCGGGAGGCGCACTCAGATGCCTGGATGCGGAGAGCTATCGCGTACCTCGGCGTGTGCGAGCAGTTCCTGGCCTTGTGCACGGTGAGGGGGCAGTTCCCACCACCACCCCAGATGCCCCCTCTCCCCTCCGCCGTCTGGCTGTTGACAGTCTACAGCCATGACGTCCTGACGCGGCTGGAGGAGTACAAGGCCAGGATCACGTCCACCTTGGGATCCATCCTAAAGATGGATTCCACTAAGAAGGCAAGTGAAGTTTGTGACCGTTTAATATTTTCATAGAGCTGCTTTTACGGCACAGTTGTGTGTTCATGGACTCACAATAACATGTACAATCTCTCTCCTTAAGGTGACGAAAAAGCTTGCAGGTACCGCTGAAGACACGGCCGCCTGGGTTACCAACGTGGGTAACGAGCACGGGCAGGTCCTCATCAGTGTCCTCACCTGCTCCGAGGGCACCGAGGGCCTGTCCCCCATGGCGGTCGGGTTGATGAGGCGGTACCGACTCGCCGGGGTACATCCCCCCCAGCTGATCTACGTGGATCGTGACTGCTGCAGCCGAGACGGCGTGTCGAAGACAGCTGCCTTGTTTCAGGTGTGAAACTGAGACTGTTAATAGTAATGCTCATAATAATAAATTGAATTTATATAGCGCTTTTCATAGACTCAAAGTCGCTTGATAGTAATGACAATAGTAATGATAATGATAGTAACGCTTGATAATAGCTTTCATTATCATCATTATTATATTATGGACTATTATGTATACTTTTGAAGATGATTATAACATCATGAACACTGTACTTACATACATATATACTGTGTGTGTGTATATCTATCTATCTATCTATCTATCTATCTATATGTATGTATATGTGTGTGTGTATATCTATCTATCTATCTATCTATCTATCTATATGTATGTATATGTGTGTGTGTGTATGTTATAAAAATTAAACCACATTATGTTTCTTCTGTCACAGGAGTGGGGACAGCTCGTGGTGAGACTGGACATCTGGCACCTGATGCGGCGCTTCGCATCAGGTGTCACCACAGAGACCCACGAGCTGTACGCCCCCTTCATGAGGCAGCTGTCTCACTGCATCTTCGAGGTGGACTCGTGAGATGCCCGCCGTCTAACTGAGGCTAAGCGGTCCCAGCTGGAGGGGCAGCACGGGATGGTTGGCCTGAGTGACGCCGAGGTCGTCAGGAGGATCACCAGGGAGGAGTGGAGGCTCCACTGTCGTCGTCGGACACGTGGAGCCGAGGAGTCGACACTCCTCATCCAGGAACTCCTCGACACCTTCGGCGGACCAGCCGGGCACAACACCCTGGACATCCCGTTGCTGGATGCTCTCCGCATCCAGGAAATTTGGAGGACGCAGAGGCCCCACCTCAGCTGCATCCAGGACCCACCGGGCGTGCAGCTGTACACCCAGACGGGCAGGCTGACAAAGGGCGGAGTCAGCCTGCCCGTTTATCGCTGCGCGAGGGGCTCCACGTCTCTGGAGTCCTTCCACCTCCACCTCAACCGGTTCATCCCAGGTACTTGCATGTTTCTCACGGCTTGTGATCAAATAATCTGTATTCACATTTCATGAAAACTATGAATAATTTTCTATCTAAAACGTGCCTCCTCAGGGACGCGAGCCAGTGCTATGCACTTCCAGGCGTTCCTGGTCGATGGACTGGCGAGGTGGAACGAGGACCGCGCAGCAGCAGCTGCACCCCCGGTCGCGGCTGAGGAACAGGTGGGACCTCTGCACTCCTACAGTGGCCACCTCAAGCACGTCCTTAACCAGAAGAGCCAACGGGTGCTTGGCCTTCCCATGGTTAAGGACTTCACCAAGCCTGCTGAGTACACAGGTATGTGTGTGATGTGAAAAAACACTTTATTCTAACATGATAACTATGAGCAAAAGGAGCACTAACATATCCTTTGCTTTGTGTTTCTGCTGTATGACAGGGGAGCTCATCGGGGTTGAGTACCTGTACCAGCAGACGGGCAGAGTGCTTGAGGTTGTCAGCTTGGACCCTGACACTCCGGACGAGGCTGCTGCCATCGAGTCCCTTGGGGAGGACGAGGACGAGGGTATCGGGGAGGACGTTGAGGACCCAACGATCTTCGAGCCCCATACCCTCTCCGCCAGCACAGTGGCAGCAGCTCGGTCAGGTGATCCAGCTGACGCACCCCCGTCTGAGCCATCCGGTCCGCCGGCCCAGCGCGGCGCGCCTCTGCCGAGGCCCCAGAAGGTCCTGCTTCCACGCAGTCCTCCTCAGAGTCTGAGGTAAGTTCACTGACTACCAACTGATGTGTTCTTTTTTCTTTTTGTATATGTGTTACATGTTTTATGTTGTGCTTATGGAACATGAAATGAAGATGTGTGTAAATGATTATCCCTACGGGACATTAAATCAGATTATGACAGTATTAATAATAATAATAATAATAACAATAATAATAATGATCATAACAGAGTTATAAAATCATTTTATTTCAGACAAACTAAAGTACTAAATGTTTCCCAGTGCTCTTTTTACTTACAGTGATTTCCCTTTCTTGTGTTTCTTGTCAGGAGGAGATGGAGGGGCCTGATGGTCAGCCAGGATACCAGCATGTCCTGAGGCTGGCCCAGGCCCTGCTGGAAGCACGGAGCCTTCTGGGGCTTTCTGACAAGAGGGTAGACAGACTCATCGTGCTCTGGAATCGCCTGCCAGAGCACGACAGGGGGCGAGTCGACTACCCTCCCAGATTCCGGGAGAGGCAGCCTAAGGGGAGGTTCAAGCAAGGGAAGGGGAAAAACACCCCCTTCCCTGGAAAGGAGAGTCTCCAACGGTGAGACTCTTTGCAAATATTATTTTATTAATTATCTAATAAAAACATGCTTTAAAATAACCCACTCTGTGCTCTCTCTCACTGACTCTTTCAGTTGTCTTCTCGGACCGTACTCGGGCCCTGCAAGCTGGCCCAGCACCAGTCGCCTGGTGGAGGCCATTTGCAGCCAGCTCTGCCGGCTCTACCCTTCTGACACACGGGTTTTGGGGGTCAAGAGGACTAGGTGGTCCTTGGTCCTCTCGGACTACGTGGCCATCAGAGCGGCAGTGCTGGCCAGCCCGAGGCTGATGGCTCAGACGGACATCCAGCTCTTTGAGCTGAACCAGAGAACCCTGTCCAAGTGGTAAGAGTTTAACATAAAGCTGTGTTGATGTGTTGTAATCTGCGCTGTGATTTATCTTTTCATGAAAGCTCTAGAGTCTAAAAGCAGAATATGTTCTGTCTTCCAGGTTCTCTGAGCGCCAGAAGCAGCAGGGTCAGGCTGTGCTGCTGCAGGCAACTGGCATCGTGCCTGTGGCAGCACTGGCTGGGGAGCCTCTGCCTCCAGCAAAAGGGCTGTCCTGTGTCCAGGCGGGACAAGGACAGCCCTTTCACTTCAACGTCCCTGAGGAGCAGCCCGGCCCCTCAACAACAGGGCTGCCCACTCCTCCTCCTCCTCCCTCTTCCTCCAGATGGGGAGCAACCAGGACCCTCATCTGGGGGCCTACGCCCCACTCTTCGACCACTGCTCCCGGGTCCTGCTCCTCCTCCTCCTCCTCCTCTTCCTGGACAACTGACTGTGCCCAGGACAACGGCGCACAGGAAGAGGAAGGCGGCCGAGGCTGCCGCTGCAGGGCTGGGACCACCGCCCGGGAGCAAACCCCGCCGGCAGATAATGCAGTACATCTGCCGATTGTGTGGCCAGCCCAAAAGGCTGGAAACTGGCCACACACGTGTGGGAGGCGTGGCGTACTGCGCAACTGCCGGCGGGAAATCGGTGGAGGAGTGGACTGCGGAGAGGAAGAGGGAAATGGCCAGAGAACCAGGGGGCCCAGGGCTGTGATTTGTTTTATTTATTTTATTTATTCTATATATTTGATTTATTTCCTTCCTTTTCTGTCTCCTTGGGGAAATGTTTTGTATTGTTCTGTTTAGTTTTCTTATTTTGTTTTGCTTTTATTAGTTATTGCATCTCTGTGTTGGCGTTCTAACCTCTGGTGGATTTGTGAGGACTATGGTTAACTGCTCCTTCTCAGAGTAGAGGTAGAGGTTGTCCAATACCATTTTTTGCTTCCCTATTCTGATTCCTGAAATTGCGTATCGGCCAATACAGAGTACCGATCAGTGTCATATATTTTGTTTGTTTTTTTAACAGCTGTATACTACTATCTCTGTATGATGTGATATGATGTATAATAGCTGTATACTACTATCTCTGTATGGATGTGATATGATATATAACAGCTGTATACTACTATCTCTGTATAGATGTGATATGATGTATAACAGCTGTATACTACTATCTCTGTATAGATGTGATATGATGTATAACAGCTGTATACTACTATCTCTGTATAGATGTGATATGATGTATAACAGCTGTATACTACTATCTCTGTATAGATGTGATATGATGTATAACAGCTGTATACTACTATCTCTGTATAGATGTGATATGATGTATAACAGCTGTATACTACTATCTCTGTATAGATGTGATATGATGTATAACAGCTGTATACTACTATCTCTGTATAGATGTGATATGATGTATAACAGCTGTATACTACTATCTCTGTATAGATGTGATATGATATATAACAGCTGTATACTACTATCTCTGTATAGATGTGATATGATGTATAACAGCTGTATACTACTATCTCTGTATGGATGTGATATGATATATAACAGCTGTATACTACTATCTCTGTATATCTTTATTATGCTGTAATTAAAGGCTGCATTACAGTAAGGTAATGTACTTTTCTGAACTTACCAGACTGTTGTAACTGTTCTATTATTTGCATTTACCCACTTAGTCATTATATCACATTACTGATGATTATTTATCAAAACATTTCATTGTGTAAATATTTTGTGAACACTACAATATTGTTCTGGCAAAGACTACTAGGAGGGTGCCTTATTTTAATGATTTAAGTGTCCTGCTCATTTTCAGGTTGATAATTGTATTTTATTATGCGTTTTTAAAAATAAAAATCTGAAATTGCACTTTGTTTGGAAGCTTTATTATTTCTGATCATTTATGATGTATGACTTATCTTCTAGCATTATTTTTAAGTCTTTGTGTGTGTGTATAAATATAAATATAAATATAAATATATATATATATATATATATATATATATATATATATATAATGCATATATGTGCTGGCTCTGGGGTCACAGGTGCAGAACCACAACAGCTGGCTCTGGGGTCACAGGTGCAGAACCACAACAACTGGCTCAGGGGTCACAGAACCACAACAGCTGGCTCATGGGTCACAGGTGCAGAACCACAACAGCTGGCTCTGGGGTCACAGGTGCAGAACCACAACAGCTGGCTCAGGGGTCAAAGGTGCAGAACCACAACATAATGAGTCAGACTCATTGGTATTGGTGATTGGTGTCTTTGCACGCACGCCGCGGCCGGGGATCGAACCGTGAACCTCAAAACTTCAACAAAAGCCCCAAACTTCCCTGGCCCCCCCTTCTTGCGAAAACAGAGAAGAATGCGCCATAACCCCCCCCTGCTGCACTACTCCTAGAGGAACTTTGACCCCCCACACACACACACACACACACACGCACTCACTCACACACGCACACACACACACACACACTAAGAGGCACAGAGAGACATGCAGGCTGCAACAGAGGGATCTGCTTCTTCCACCGGACATTCACAGCAACAGCAACCTCGTCGCCTCAACACGACAGTTTCGGCTCAAGCTGGCAGCTGAATGCTCGGTGTACTCCTAAAGCTGAAACAAGCCTGCAAACTGAAGCTGAAGAAACCGGCCCCGAGCCCAAGGAGAGGAAACAACACGGAGCACACAGCTGAAGCCTTTATGTCTTCAACATGTCGGTCTGTTGCAGGAAAGCTGCAACTTAACTCTTCAAAACAGCTGCTGCTTAAACTCTTCAAAAGCTAACAGGCTTTCACATGATCAGAACTGAAGAGAGAGAGAAGTGCTATTTCACCTCAATTACTCCTTTACAGTCGAACAACCAGTGTTCCTTAACACACATTTCAGAGTTTACATACTTTTTAAAAGAAATACAGACACATTTTTATTCAAGTCCAAAAACTCTGTTTATTTTTTAACATTAGAAGGTTCCCTCCTGCTTCCTGTTTGATGTTTAGATTCAAAAAATAACAAATGCAGTTTCACAAACTCACCACCAGGTGTCAGCTCGTGACCAGTCTATGGGGTGAGTGAGTGGCTCTGCTCTTGCGGTGGTCTGTCTCATATACAGTCTATGGTCTGTCTGCAAAACACACAAAATATGGAACATGAGTCACAACAACTTGTTTAAATTGTATGTGTCCTTGTGTGCATTGTTTAAATGTTAAAAAGAAATAAATCGGCTAAACATGCGATTATATTGTGTGCGGGAAAATCCCCAAACCATATTAGAATCTTTCCTTTATAGGTTTGATTTATTTATTTATAAATTTTATTTTGAAAATGTAAATAAAATAAAGCATCCGAAAAAAATAGTAACTTAAAAAAAAACAATTACAAAATAAAACTCCATAATTTCCAGTACTTAAAGACCTCTATTTACACATTCAAAAAGGAGTAGGAAGAAGTAAAACTTATGTACTCCTCACCCTTTATACCCTTTTTTTCCTATTAAATGAGTTAGCTACAAAACAATAAGTCAACAGAGATAATAAATCTGTAATCAATGAAAATTCATATATTTACCCATAAACAATAATTATACACATACTACAAATTGTTCAATGTAAGCCCAGGTTATTAATTAATTGCACTGTATTTATCTGTACCTCTGGAATATAATTTCTTTGAACATCTTTTTGAATTGGAATATGTTTGGACATTGCTCTAATTCAGTACTTAGTTTATTCCACAATTTCGTGCCACTGACAGATGGAAATTTTTCCTTGTAGTGCGAAAACTGGGAGTCTTAAAATTTGACTTTCCCCTTAAGTCGTAGCCCCCCTCTCTTTCAGAAAATCTTTTCAGTATGCTGCCAGGCAATAAATTGTTTCTCGCCTTGAACATAATTACAGCTTTTTGAAATTCAACTACTGTAGGTCAAGTAATTTTAATGCTTTGGACTGTGAAAATAGTGAATTGGTGCATTCCAAATATCCAGTGTTCTGAATTATGAGGGCCCAAGCGCCAACAGCAGCGAAGGCCCTATTGAAACTGAAGGAATTATTCTTCTATTATTGTTTCTATTATTTTCCCGTCAAATGAATTGGCTTTTTGAGGGGCTTAATATATTCAAAAACTCACCAAATTTGGCGGTCGCATCAAGTCTGGTAAAAATTTACGTATTTTAAGGGTTTCGGGAATAGGCGCACAAAAAAAGAAAATTGAGCCCCTGCAGTGCGTTTAACGTAGACTCACGAAACTTGGTACACATATGTAAAATGTCAAGATGTACAAAAAACTTCATTAGAGCCATACCCTAAACCCAACAGGAAGTCCGCTATTTTGATTTCAAAGTTCGAAATTAGTGCGATTTTGGCCATTTCCACATGTCGTACTTTAACGAACTCCTCCTAGAGATTTCATCCGATCAACTTCAAACTCGGTCTGTGCCATCTTAAGATATTAAAGATGAAAAGTTGTTAAAAGAAAAACTTTTCGTCATAGGGCGGGGCGGGGCGTCCATTTTGTGCGTTTTGCCGCCGAAACAGGAAGTGGGTGTAACTCAAGTGTACGTTGTCCGATTACCTCGAAACCTTTCAGGATTCATAAGAGTCCAACCCTGAGGATAAATAAAGGCCGATATTTACTTAAAGTCATGGCGCCCCCTAGTGGCAACAGGAAGTAGGCCTAAAAGTCAAGGTGCTATACTTTAACGAACTCCTCCTAGAGATTTCATCTGATGGACTTCAAACTTGGTCTGTACCATCCCAACACCTTAACGATGAAAAGTTATTAAAAGAAAAACTTTTCGTCAGACGGTGTGGGCGTGGCGTGGCGGCCATTTTGAGTGTTTAGCGATGAACAAAGAAGTTGTTGTAACTGGAGTGTACGTTGTCGTATTTGCCCGAAATTTCTCACGATTGACAAGGGTCCAGGCCTGAGGACACCTGCAGGCCAAAATTGACTTTTGGTCATAGCGCACCCCGCTGGCAACAGGAAATCTGCCTTATATGACAAACATCATCTGATTTGCATGGAACTCAGAATGTGTGGTCTACGTGTGATACTGAGCCGCCCCCTATAATATGACCACGCCCACTTAACCAGGCCACGCCCCCTTTCATGAGTCTTGTGTGAGGTGTCATTGAACTCAGCAGAGACTTCGTTTTTAATTGGTCATGGTTTGACCCGCCCCCTATGCTTAAGCCCCGCCCCTTTCTTAAAATTTGAACCATTAAAGATAGACCCTTGTGTGAGGTATCAATGAACTCAGCAGAGACTTCCTTCTTCATTGGTGATGGTTTGGCCCGCCCCCTATGTTGAAGACACGCCCTTTTGAATAAATGCTGACCCATCTAAGGTAGATTCTTGTGTAAGGTATAATTGAACTCAGCACAGACTTCCTTTTTAATTGGTGATGGTTTGACCAGCCCCCTACGCTTTTGCCACGCCCCTTTTCACAGCTAATGAACCATATGACGTAGAGTCTTGTGTGAGCTATTGTTGTACTCGGCGGGAAGTTCCCTTCTCATTGTTGACGATTCGCAGCATCTGAGTGCCGCGCAAATGCGCGGTCGCAAGGAGCGGCGTCCGCCGGTAACCCCGACGCGCGCAGAGGCGTGAGGGCCCGTCCATCGCTGCTCGCAGCTTTAATTGCACTTTTTATCCTGTATGTCAATGCCGTTTAATATATGATCAATGAACGGTCAACAACAATGTTGACTGATCATTTGACACATTACTACTCTGCAGCAGTCTTATATACAGTGCCTTGCGAAAGTATTCGGCCCCCTTGAACCTTTCGACCTTTTGCCACATTTCAGGCCTCAAACATAAAGATATAAAACTGTAATTTTTTGTGAAGAATCAACAACAAGTGGGACACAATCATGAAGTGGAACAAAATTTATTGGATATTTCAAACCTTTTAAACAAATAAAAAACTGAAATATTGGGCGTGCAAAATTATTCAGCCCCCTTGAGTTAATACTTTGTAGCGCCACCTTTTGCTGCGATTACAGCTGTACGTCGCTTGGGGTATGTCTCTATCAGTTTTGCACATCGAGAGACTGACATTTTTGCCCATTCCTCCTTGCAAAACAGCTCGAGCTCAGTGAGGTTGGATGGAGAGCGTTTGTGAACAGCAGTTTTTAGTTCTTTCCACAGATTCTCGATTGGATTCAGGTCTGGACTTTGACTTGGCCATTCTAACACCTGGATATGTTTATTTGTGAACCATTCCATTGTAGATTTTGCTTTATGTTTTGGATCATTGTCTTGTTGGAAGACAAATCTCCGTCCCAGTCTCAGGTCTTTTGCAGACTTCATCAGGTTTTCTTCCAGAATGGTCCTATATTTGGCTCCATCCATCTTCCCATCAATTTTAACCATCTTCCCTGTCCCTGCTAAAGAAAAGCAGGCCCAAACCATGATGCTGCCACCACCATGTTTGACAGTGGGGATGGTGTGTTCAGGGTGATGAGCTGTGTTGCTTTTACGCCAAACATAACGTTTTGCATTGTTGCCAAAAAGTTCGATTTTGGTTTCATCTGATCTGCACCTTCTTCCACGTGTTTGGTGTGTCTCCCAGGTGGCTTGTGGCAAACTTTAAACGATACTTTTTATGGATATCTTTAAGAAATGGCTTTCTTCTTGCCACTCTTCCATAAAGGCCAGATTTGTGCAGTATACGACTGATTGTTGTCCTATGGACAGAGTCTCCCGCCTCAGCTGTAGATCTCTGCAGTTCATCCAGAGTGATCATGGGCCTCTTGGCTGCATCTCTGATCAGTCTTCTCATTGTATGAGCTGAAAGTTTAGAGGGACGGCCGGGTCTTCGTAGATTTGCGGTGGTCTGATACTCCTTCCATTTCAATATTATCGCTTGCACAGTGCTCCTTGGGATGTTTAAAGCTTGGGAAATCTTTTTGTATCCAAATCCGGCTTTAAACTTCTCCACAACAGTACTCTCGGACCTGCCTGGTGTGTTCCTTGTTCTTCATGATGCTCTCTGCGCTTTACACGGACCTCTGAGACTATCACAGAGCAGGTGCATTTATACGGAGACTTGATTACACACAGCTGGATTCTATTTATCATCATTAGTCATTTAGCTCAACATTGGATCATTCAGAGATCCTCACTGAACTTCTGGAGAGAGTTTGCTGCACTGAAAGTAAAGGGGCTGAATAATTTTGCATGCCCACTTTTTCAGTTTTTTATTTGTTAAAAAAGTTTGAAATAGCCAATGAATTTCGTTCCACTTCATAATTGGGACCCACCAGTGGCGGATCTAGAAAATTTTACATGGGGGGGCAAAGGGGTAGCAAGAGATCTTGGTAGGGTGGCAGGGGAAGACGGTACATGGAAACCCTCATACATAAACTGATATGCCCTACTACGCCCCGCAACGCCCTGCTATGCCCTAAACTGCTACGCCCTAAACTGCTACAACTATTATTTCTATTCAATTCAATTCAATTCAATTCAATTTTATTTATAGTATCAAATCATAACATAGTGTGTCAAAGGAAGGAAGTCCCCCGGCAGTCTAGGACTATAACAGCGTAACTATAACAGGTAACTAAGAGAGACAGGTCATAAGGAGAGGTAGCTTTTTCGGGCTTAGAACTCTCCCCCTGCCGGATCTGGCTTGGCTGGCCTGCCTCCCTCTACTTTGTTATGTATTATTAATCTAACAATTATGAAGAGAAGCAGTTGGGCCAGTTAGGTGAACACTGCAACTCCTCACTCCAACTATACGGCTTTATCAAATAGGAGAGTTTTAAGTTCATTCTTGAATGAGGTGACAGTTTCTGCCCCCGGAACCCAGACGGCGGAGCTGGTTCCATAGGAGAGGAGCCTGATAACTGAAGGCTCTAGCTCCCATTCTACTTTTAGAGACTCTAGGTACCACCAGTAACTCTGCATTCTGGGAGCGCAGTGCTCTAGTAGGACAATAGGGTATTAGGAGCTCTTCTAGATATGATGGTGCTAGACCATTTAGAGCTTTGTAGGTCAAGAGAAGGACTTTAAACTCAATCCTGGATTCAACAGGAAGCCAATGCAGAGAAGCTAATACAGGAGAAATATGATCTTTTTTCTTAGTTCTTGTGAGAACACGCGCTGCAGCATTCTGGATCAGCTGGAGAGTCTTAAGAGACTTATTTGAGCAACCTGACAGTAGGGAATTACAATAGTCCAGCCTGGAAGTAACAAATGCATGGACTAGTTTTTCAGCGTCGTTTTGAGACAGGATATTCCTAATTTTGGCAATGTTACGAAGATGAAAAAAGGCTGTTCTTGAGGTTTGTTTTAGATTGGCATTAAAGGATATATCCTGATCAAAGATAACTCCTAAATTTCTAACAGTGGTGCTGGAGGCCAGGGCAACACCATCCAGAGTAGCTATATCTCTAGATAATGAAGTTCGGAGGTGTTTAGGGCCCAGCACAATAACTTCAGTTTTGTTAGGGTTTAACATCAGAAAATTATAGGTCATCCAGGATTTTATATCCTTAATGCACTCTTGAAATTTTGCTAGCTGACTGGTTTCGTCTGGTTTGATTGACAAGTATAATTGGGTGTCATCCGCATAACAGTGAAAGTTAATTGAGTGTTTTCTAATAATATTGCCTAGAGGAAGCATATATAAGGAGAATAGAATTGGTCCAAGCACTGAGCCTTGAGGAACCCCATGGCTAACTTTAGCGCATTTGGAGGATTTATCATTAACATTCACAAATTGAGATCGATCAGAGAAATAGGACCTAAACCAACTCAGAGCAATTCCTTTAATGCCAACCAAGTGTTCCAATCTCTGTAACAGGATTGAATGGTCAATTGTGTCAAATGCAGCACTAAGATCTAGTAAAACAAGAATGGAGACAAGACCTTTGTCTGCAGCAGTTAAAAGGTCGTTAGTAATTTTCACCAGTGCCGTTCTCTGTGCTATGATTTTTTCTAAATCCTAATTGAAGGTCATAAAATAAATTGTTGCTATGTAAAAAACTGATTAGCAACCACCTTCTCAAGGATCTTGGATAGAAAAGGAAGGTTAGATATAGGTCTATAGTTTGCTAAGACCTCAGGATCCAGGGTGGGTTTTTTCCAGAAGAGGTTTTATCACAGCTACTTTAAATGACTGTGGTACATAACCTGTTAATAGAGACATATTGATCATATCTAGTAATGAGGTGTTAACCACAGGTAATGCTTCTTTGAGTAGTCTCGTTGGGATGGGGTCCAAGAGACAGGTAGATGGCTTAGCTGAGGATATCTTTAACAATAATTGTTGAAGATCTATAGGATAAAAGCAGTCTAAGTATATGTCGAGACTAGTCTTTATTTCTAACGACTCTGCGTTTTAAAGGTGAACCGTTAGAAGTTGAGTGTAAAAGGTGATGAATTTTATCTCTAATTGTTGTAATTTTATCATTGAAGAAGCTCATGAAGTCATCACTACTCAGAGCTAGAGGAATAGATGGCTCAGTAGAGCTGTGGCTATCTGTCAGCCTGGCGACAGTGCGAAAAAGAAACCTTGGGTTGTTCTTGTTTCCTTCTATTAGTGATGAGTAATAGTCTGATCTGGCCTTTCTTAGGGCCTTCCTATAGGTTTTGAGACTTTCTTGCCAATCCAAACGAGATTCTTCCACCTTGGTGGAACGCCACTTACATTCGAGGTTTCGCGAGATTTGTTTTAATTTGCGAAGTTTGGGAGTTATACCAAGGTGCTAGTTTCCTTTGCTTCATCATCTTCTTTTTTCAGGGAGCGACAGAGTCTACAGGTCGTCCGTAGGGCATGTCGCAACACGTCTACAAATGCATCAATTTGAGAGGGACTGAGGTTAACATACAGGTCCTCTGTTATGTTAAGGCATGACATAGAGTCGAATGCTGTTGGAATATCTTCTTTAAATTTAGCTATAGCACTGTCAGATAAGCATCTGGTGTAAGAGCTTTTATCTAATTTAATATAATCAGGTAGTATGAATTCGAAAGTGATTAAAGAATGATCTGATACTACCGAATTCTGCGAAAATATTATTAAATCCTCAATTTCAATACCATATGCCAGCACAAGGTCGAGGGTGTGGTTAAAACAGTGCGTCGCCTTGTGCACACTCTGACTGAAACCGATTGAATCCAGTAATGAGTTGAAAGCAGTACTAAGGCTGTCATTGTCAACGTCCACATGGATATTAAAATCACCTACAAGAAGTACTTGGTCTGATTTAAGGACTAAACATGATAAAAACTCTGAGAATTCAGATAAAAATTCAGAATACGGACCTGGAGCCCTGTAAATAACAACGAATATAATTGGCTGTAATGTTTTCCATTTTGGATGTTGAAGATTAAGAACAAGACTTTCAAATGAGTTATAATGTAATTTAGGTTTAGGAGTAATTAGCAGGCTTGCATCAAAGATGGCTGCAACTCCCCTCCCCCGGCCCGAGCCTCTAGGAATTTGAGTATTAATATGGCTGGGAGGAGTGGCTTCATTTAGACTAACATAGTCTTCATGGCCCAGCCAGGTTTCAGTAAGACAAAATAAATCAATTTTATTGTCTGATATCAACTCGTTTACCAGTACTGCTTTAGAAGACAGAGATCTAATATTTAATAGTCCACATCTAATTTTCCTATTTTGTTCTATTGCAGTAGTTTTAATTCCAATTAGGTTGTTAAGTATAGCGCATCTTTTGTTTACCTTTGATTTAACCGATCTGAGCCGGGGACAGACACCGTGTTTTATTAGACTATGAGTGGGCGACTGCTCCAACGGAAGCACAGAGGGCGCGTAGCACTGCACCTCTGATTACTAATATCAAACTTGGATTGTCATGGTTTATGTCTGATAAACTCGCGTTCAGATTTTTGATATGAGAGCGGCACCGTCCCAGGTGGGATGAATGCCGTCTCTCTCAATCAGACCAGGCTTTCCCCAGAACGCCTCCAGTTATTCACATAGCCCACATCATTAGCTGGGCACCACCCCGACAACCAGCGGTGGAAGGATGACGTACGGCTGTACATTTCATCATTGGTCAGGTTTGGCAGGGGTCCAGAGAAAACTACTGAGTCCGACATTGTCTTTGCGGTATGCACAAAGTGACTCAACATTTATTTTAGTGATCTCCGATTTACGACCATTACCACCTACGTGAAGTATGATCTTACTGTATTTACGGTTCTTTTTGCCAGCAGCTTTAGATGGGTTTCTATATCGCCCGCTCCAGCCCCGGGGGCACATATGACCGTAGGTAGGCTACTACTGCACCCGGCGGGCCGCTGGCTTCACATATCGCAGTATAGAGCTCCCAATAACCAGAACTGGCTTCTCAGCGGGTGTATCGCTGAGTAGGGAGAACCTGTTAGAGAGGCGAAGACGCCTCGGTTTAGAGCGACCTTCATCATGTGCACTCCCTGGTCTAGATCTAACGCTCGTTCCCTCGGACAGTCACCCACTCGCCCGGGCTCGGGGCTGCCGGGGACAGCTAGCAGAAGCTACAGAAGCTACAGTATGTTGGCCCGCATTAACTACATGGTGCTGGCTAGCTACGGATGCATACGATTCTGATTCCATGGTGGCGGGCCGGACTCAAATTCTACTAAGCCTTGCCTCCAAAAACAGCGAATATACTACATTTATTACATGTATCGTTATCACTAAAGGAGGCAGGGGAATAGCTAAACATTTGACACAGAGCGAAGCAGAGAGCAGGAGAGGGAGAGGAATTAGCCATTGCTAATGGCTAAGCTAAAGTAGCTAACAGTGTTTTAACAATTGTAAATTCAGCCAGTCAGTCGCTGTAAGTGAAGCTAAGTATAAGTGCTTGAGTAAAACAATTGTAATTCAAATGCAATCCAGGCAAATAGCTGCTAATTTAAACAGTGAAGCAGAGTTCAGTAAGTTTTTGCCGGAGCAGCAAACTAGCGTTTGTAACACGGGAACACCGGAAGTGACACAATACGCTCACCTTACACGTCGGCACGTCACGGCCATACTACTATCCACTACTATTGTCTGTTCATAGTTCCATTATCTTTTTTGTTACTATAATTACCATTATTATGAATCATAATTCTCTATATCTGTATCCATCTGTATGTAACCAGCGACCACCAAGACCCTGGATATGTCTGATGTTTCTGTTGCACCAAATGCTTGCTCTTGGGAGAATTGTTGGGTCATTGTAACTTAAAGAGTGTGGTCTAGACCTACTCTATCTGTAAAGTGTCTTGAGAAGAGTGAACTGTTGTTGTATATGTAAATATTTACATATCTAACCCTATAACATATACAACAGAATGGAAATAGCCAAAAACTGAAAACACATCATGTCACAGGACATGTTATGTTACTGTACTGCAATTTATATGTAAGGAGAATATAAACCAACCATATGGTCCAGGGGTTACTGCAGCCTCCTCTTCCTCTCTGTCATCTTCATCCTCCTGATCACTCTCTGCCTCTGTCCCTCTCTCTGAACCTGCAGCCTCCTCTTCATCCCTCACTGTCAATTCTTCCTTTCCCTCTTCTCTTTCACTCATTTCTGCATCTCCTTCTGTGGTCTTCTCCTGCTCTGACCTGCCTGGTCTCTCCAGTTTACTGTCTTCTTCTTCATTTCCCTCCTCCTCTTCCTCCTGTGCACTACTCAGGATTTTCTTGGCTGGCAATATCCCCACTTTTAGGCTTCAGCTAATATCTCCAGCTACTCTGGCCTGCAAAAGTCAAGATGTGAAAAGCTCTTGTTATTATTGTATTACATTACACTGTATGGCCCTGTAGCTAATAAGTAGCCTAAAAAACATAACATCAGACGAGATTTATTACATGCACACATCAGTTATGTTTAGACTAGCCTTCTTAATCCCGTTGTATTTGTTGTTTTCCCAGTTTGACAGTAAAGTATGTTGCCTGGTTTAATTTGTGCAGCCGTATTGCCGTGATATGTGAGAGGAAGTGGATTTTATAGTAGCCTACTCCTTAACTAATCATATACAAATGATCGGTCTCAGCAAGCACTGTGTAGTATGTTGTAACGTAACGCCACCGAAACGGCGACCCTCTGTAAACGTTATGAATTCAAACATGCCAGTTTGTAATATTCTGTATTATGCTCTTCTTGTCTTTACTGAAATCAAACTAATCAAACAGCAGAATGCGCTTACAACCCACGAGGGAGCAATTTGACTTTTGGCTAACAGACGCGCTGTTGTTGATACTGACTCGCCTTTAGCAGACATTATAATTATTACAAATTTAACTTTAGATGAAACGTGTGTTTTAACTTACTTCGATTATTATTTATTATGAATTTATAGGGGTGGGGGGGGGGGGGGGGGAGTTGGGATATATTTAAATAAAGTAAAAAAAAAAAGAAAAAAGGAGGGGGGAAGGGACAGTATGAGCTGCCCCCCCCTTGCCCCACTGTAGATCCGCCCCTGGGACCCACTTGTTGTTGATTCTTCACAAAAAATTACAGTTTTATATCTTTATGTTTGAGGCCTGAAATGTGGCAAAAGGTCGAAACGTTCAAGGGGGCCGAATACTTTCGCAAGGCACTGTAACCCGTGGGTATAGCATCAAACACTATGCTATATTCTCGTGCAATTATTGGAATATTAAACTTCATTCAGAATTCTGAATATGTAAGTAAGTGACCATTGTTATTATTCAGCTGGGAAATCAATAAAATGTTGTTTTGGACCCAATTAAGATAAAATATTGACTTGTTCTTAGGGCTGCACGTTATGGCCAAAATGATAATCACGATTATTTTGATCAATATTGAGATCACGATTAATTATCACGATTATTTGTTGATTTTAGCCAAAACAAATTTTATTGTCACATAATTATATAATTAGAACTGCTTTTACATCAATATTGTGCTACATTCCTACTAATACATCCACAGGGTGGCTGCGGGTCCTTAAAAAGTCTTAAAAAGTCTTAAATCACTTTTCCTAAAAATAAGGCCTTAAAAAGTATTAAATTGTCTTAAATTCAGATTGGATAGGTCTAAAATATGTTTGTGTCATGCAACCGCGAAAATGCAGACAGTCTGTTCTGCCAGCCAGGTCGAATATTTTTTACGCAAGGTAACCCCATTTGTACATGACCTATCCCCTGACCAATCGGCTATCCTAACCTTAACCTTAACCGAGGTCAAATGCCTTACCCCTACCAATCGAGCTGCTTCGGTAGGGGTCGTGGCGCCATTGTCAGTGGGATTTGCAATTTCGCCCCATACAGGTAATACCGCAATGGTTGATAGCCACCTAGAAACATGGGGAAATGGAACTTCAATTACAAATTGCTTGAAAAGAACGAGTATTATTGGTTAAGGTCGGTGCCTGGGAATGTTTATGAAGTGAACTGCGTTATGCGTCGGAAGAATTTCAAACTTGGTAAACTACGTACTATGTAAAGGCTCGCCAGCAGCCCGTAATTTGCTAGTTTCTGCTACACCATTTCTACCGCTAGCAATGATGTCAACGCTACAACGCTGGATGTTATGATGGGAAATCCACAGCCAACAATGCCAGCTGACCGCCGAGCAATTTGTGGCTCTATGCCAACACTCCGAGCAGAGGTGATTTGGGTGCTGAGGACTGTGACAAGCCACAATTCCTACAGGTATAATGACGGGATTGAAGAAGTGTTCAAAGCAATGTTTCCAGATTCGGGGCTTGTACAGTCATTTACCTGTGGAAAGGACAAGACCAGATACGTTATGCTAAATTTGGCCTGGCACCATATCAAAAAATAACTCATCACCTTAGTCCAAAAATGCGATGCGTTTGTAATTATGTTCGACAAGACACTTAACCAGACAACCAAAAGCAAACAACTGGACTTGCATGTGCTTTATTGGTTAAATGACAAGTGGTGCTCATAAGTTTATGAACCCATGATAAGTTGACTAAAAAGAGGAATACAAAAATCATCTTTTGGAAATTGATCTTAATTCCTTAATTAAAAAAAGTAGGAAAAGTCCAACCTTTAAGACACCAATTTTCTTTGTGAATAAATAATGCATCGTAAATAAATAAATGCCCTTCCTTAAAATACAGGGGGCTACAGATACAATGCATCCTGATAAAGTTCCCTTGGCCTTTAGAATTAAAATAGCCCCACATCCTCACATACCCTTCACCATACCTGGAGATGGGGCACTTTCAATAAAATCATCTCTCAATCAATCAAACCAGCTATGAGGCTAACTGAAATAAAACCATGCCAATCTCTAGGTATGGTGAAGGGTATGTGATGATGTGGGGCTGTTTTTATGAGCAGCACTGTATACTATTTATACATATTGGCAGGTAAACAGCAGACTCTAATACCATTCTAAAACTCAATTTGGCTGTTTTTAATTCATTCATTTTAATTTGTCTAATTAACATGTAGTGCCCTATCCATAGTTGTTATTCACTTGACAAATCAGTAAAGCTTAACTATATGATATACAACATACAAGAGGTTAGTTAATAAATATATTTATGGCACACTTACTTTGAAATGCTGAAGTAGATCCTGTGCTGTTGCATGGCCCATGAACTGCTCCATATATTCTTGACTGGACATGGTCATTTAACCAATAATGCACATGCAAGTCAAGTTGTTTGCTTTTGGTTGTCTGGTTCAGTGTCTCGTTGAACATAATTACAAACGCACCGCATTCAAGTCTTAAATTTCATTTAGAAGTGGTCTTAAAAAGTCTTAAATTTAACTTGTTTATACCTGTAGCCACCCTGCATCCATATTGTGCTACATTCCTCCTTTAATGAAGGATACTGTGAAGGAGTATGCCGTTTCAGCTTAAGTGCGACCGCTTTCCACACATGCACTTTTGCCGTGAAAGATACAGGCAACGCAATTTTCTGTTCACGTTAACGGCGCATGTGGTGCCTGGTATCTACCAGACGAAATAGCTACGCGGATTTCGGTGGCTTATTACACTGCCACTTACATGTCTGCGTTGCGCTCTGATGCTACGAAACCCACGTTAGAGGCAACATAAACATCGCTGAATGTCACGCTAGTAAACACTAATAACACGTTACACAGCAGGTAACGTTAGCCTAGCGTTAGCCACAGCAGTAACTGAATTAAACACGACTAAAATGCTGACAGCTAAACGGTGTAGTGTGTCTGTATTTCACTGTAGGATTCCAACAGCGGGACGTCCAACAGTCTGCTGCTAAAGCTATGAGCTAAAAGACACAAACTAGCACTATGGTCACTGCTGTTGTCTGAAAAACAACACAGCCGGGACAAAACGTTGCGTTTACTGGTAAACTGGTAAACATCGTGACCGGCTTATGATGACCGACTGCTACCTGTTGTGGAATTTTCCTCCCGTTACTCTGTCCTCTGTGACAGTCTACATCTAGAAACTAAGCTGTGCGGTGCAGGCAGGGAACAGCTCTGATTGCAAAAACTGTTTTATGAAGGGAATGACGCATTTTAAATATTGCTCGATCACGCAAATTTGATTGACACGTGATTCAAATTCGATTAATTGTGCAGCCCTACTTGTTCTTATACTTTACATCTTCATTTTTAATACATATCACATGTTTGTGGGGTGAAAAATTGTGTTTATAAATAAGAGCCAACATAAAAGAGCTTGCTTATGAAAGTTAGATAGCTGACTAGGGATTTTATCAATATCAAGTCTCAGGCTGCGTCTTAGGATGTCCTGTGGGGTTTGGGCACCAGCAGCTTTCCTGCTCAGTCTGTTGCGGCTTCTGGCCGCGCTGCTACTCTGTGTTTGGGCAATTAAGACCAGACCGCTCAGGATTAGTAAAATAACTGGATACAAAGTTCTTGAGACTCATTTCTAACTATTGGAAAATGAAGAATTGGTGTGGCAAATTGCCCGAGCCCTGTGTCAGGTGTAAACTTAAGACCTTGGTGTGGAAATAGTTTTACTCTTAGTTTAATTCAAGACATAAAATACGAGAGGTGAGACCGGCGACCAAAGTTAATGCTGATGATTAACATGCTTATGATTAGGGCTGAACGATACATCGAATTTTCATGAACTCCCGCGATGAACACATCGCAACAGACAGCCTGACACGATGAATAGACGGGTTTCCTGTTTACAAACATTACAGGGTGCGTGCGCATACCAGGGGCAGAAAGCCATATTGGTGAGCTGGTCCAATAATGCAAACGCATTGGAATGAATGGCAAACAGAGCTATAGCTAGCTTCCTCGTAACGACAGCTCTCCAGCTCACAAAAATTTATTAAATTGTAATCGGTCAAAAACGTTAGCTTTGTAAGACCATAGAGTATGTGTTATATAAATGCCATGTCGAAATGAAGGGACTAAGACAATGTGCACTGAGACAAAAATGCGGGAAACATCGCTGCTAGAATTTCGACATGCATTCCA